>NW_026087521.1:25663295-25670795 GCF_022539395.1 Myiozetetes cayanensis | reverse complement strand
CTCTCTTCTTTCCTCTAATGGTGTATTATCTTTTGCTTTGCAGACTCCAAATCTGTTTGGGAAAAAAAAAAAAAGTACATTTTGACTCACTTCAATATTTATTCCAGCATGTTCCTAGAATATATCATCCCCTATCTACCTCTTTTAGAACACGCTGTATTTTTATATTGTTCAGTTATCAGTAATTCATTCATTTCAGTCTGCTTCCTAATGCTATGTGTAGTTCATAATTTGCTTTCTTAATTCCTAATATGTTGCAAATATAATCAAGAGAAAATCCTGTTTCTTTCAACAGTGGAATAAGCAGCAAAATTATGGAATAAGCTGCATGTGTGTTGCACAGTCTACTTTACACTTTCAAACCAATAATTCAGCTCTTCAGGATCACTTTTCAGTCCTCCAAGATATTTTCTCACCTTAAAACAGTTAAGAAAATCAAGTTAACATGGGATTACTGAAAGATGGAGAAAAAATAAAAGATTAGGACTATGCCGATGAAATATGAAAATTGACCAGCACATCTTGTATATAACTTAAAAGGCATGACAAGAAAAACAAAACAAACAAACAAAAAAATTTCAAAACCTCTGGAGTTATTTTCAGTCTTCTGGAGGAAACAATGTGTGTCTGCCTTGGCAGATTGCAGCATATTAGACCCTAAAAGTACAGCAACTTTATACAGAGAAAAGTTATTTTAGAGGGTTTTAAAAATGTATTAGACCTAGTTCTTCTTTCACTACATTGCCTATACTTGCATGATAAATAAAGCAAGCCTACTTCACAGGCAAGAAAGATCAGAAAAAATAATTCTTAAAACAATTTTTACACTTTTAGTGTTTCCATAAAGTAGCTTTTCTCCGAAATGCACAGCACAAGTAACCACATTACATGAAAGCATGGTATAAAAGATGCGGATATCTCATGAGTTTCCGAAGATTACTGTGTTAACTCTCAAGAAACTTGGAACATTCTCCTAAGTTATCGTGTAATCATATTGAAATTACATTTTACTGGACTTTCTTCTCCCACACTGCATACTGCTGCTACATTTAAAGTTCCTCAGGGCAAGGACTGTATCTGTATCTATTTTGTAAGGTGTTATGCAAACATATGGTGTTGTAACAACTGATAAATAATCATGAGTACACAGTAACCTCAAACTTGGACTGGGAGATCTTTTATACCTACACTATTGCTTAGTCTCGTGTTATCCACGTATACCTGTGAGCATATGCAGGTGAGCGTACGTGCACGTGGAAGCGCAGTGTACTGGTGAGAGCGGTAATGATACTGAGATAAAATCTGTCTTCAGACCTTTTTCTGGCACTTTTGTACCCCATTAATTGAAAACATTAAACCATTACATTTACAGACTGTGCACTATCATGCTTGTGTACTTGAGGGAGTAAAATTCTTTGGAATCAAAATTTCAAAAAACAAATGAATGGTACATTCTGAGCAATTACCTGCTTTTTAAACTGACTGCATTTTTTGCATCAATGGGGGGGAATGAAGTCAGTTCCTTCAAAAATAAATAAATTATAGGTTTTATGACTCACATAAAGGAAATGTGTCCTTGGTGATGCTTGTACTTAGCATAAACTACCAAGCAAGCTACATGTCCACTCTTTAAACAACTTTTTATTAAAAGAATTAAAAATACCTTTCACAATCTCTTCCCCAGCCATGCCTGTTGCAAGGATAGCAGAACCTGTTGTATTCTGCTGACCTTAAAACCTTGTCATTGGGTCCTAAAACTGAGAAGTCACGATTTAAATAAAAAGTGGCAAATGTTAGTAAAAGTGAAATACAGTCCCCTCTGATTTTCCACTGTTTCTGATGAACACATTTTTCCCATAGATTAGCAATCGAATGACTACATAGTTCTCTGGTTAATTCTACTAGAAAAGAAAAGGGAGAAGATACATTTCCTCCACAGCACAGATAACTTAGTTACTGTAACTGTGAGATAGACCATCCCTGACAATAGTCCTTGCAAAGCTTACCACTCATGCCTACAGTGGAAAGAGCCAGTAAATCCACATTCAAATGCAGAACCCTTTTGCTCCCATTTCTTCTTTAGCCTGATCCTTATGATTTCTTCTCAGTGGAGCAGCAAACACACTCTTAAAGCTCAAAAAGGGACTTCTTTGATCCTGGAAGAGAGAGAGAATAAAATGAAAACATTGTCCTACAAAAAGCATTATTAAATGATCTCTGTAAAGTTATGCTTGATTGAAATCTCTGGGGAACAGCCACTTAGGTCTGGGCTGAACTTAAGTTATGGGCAGCTCTTCACTGAGGTCCTCTGTCCCTGTTGCAGAGTGTGGTTTTGTTTTGCTGAACTGGCATGCACACCCTGAATCTCTCCCAGGAGGCTTGCTGTATTAGTAAGGTGTGTAGTTGGCCCTTCCCCTGCCTTTATCTTGCACACTCTTCCTCATACTGGGGTGCCCAATCACTTCCATCATCCTCAGAGGCTGCTTCTAGAAACTGCACTGAAAATTGGATATTCCTCTACAGCTCTGTTTTGGGGAACGGGTAGCAGATCTTCTGTCATTACTTAAGGATTAAAGAAGAGCAGATAGAGAAACCTTAACAAACTCTGCATTAATTCAAAGTAGTTCAAGTAGCCTAAAAGCAATTACATTTTTTGGAGAATCATTTGTAAGATGATTCTCTTTATCTGCATCAGCAACAGGAAGTGGAAATCTGTTCAGTCACTCTAAAGAGTATCCATAACTGGTTACACTGGCCTTTAGATGGCATATGTGATCTGGGAGATAGGAACTGGTATCTGACTCATCACTGAGAAATTTTGTAGAACTAAATGAAATAATCAATTTTGTTATTTTGTATTGTTTTGTATAAGGCATGCTCTGATTAGGTCTTTTTGCATAATGGAAACCATATGTACAGGAGAGAAAAATGGACTTAAAAAGACATTTTCCTCATCTTAATACTGTCTTCTTTGCTTCTCTAGGCACCTTAACAATGAACATGCGTTGGATGACAGGAGCACTGCTCAGTGTCGGGTGCAAATGCAAGTGGTTCAGCAGTTAGAAATACAGGTTTGTTACATGGATGTATTATCCTACTACTTATTTACTATCAACCTAAACTAAATTGAATACACTTGCATTAGTGACTCTAGCTTAAAGCCATATGCTTCCTGCATGAAATTTGTTGATACTCATGAACAAGTGGGATTTTTTATTTAAAGATTTTTCACATTATAAATTATGCAATAATTATCTAAGATCAAGATTGTCTACAATATTTTGCTTGAACTGAGACTCCAGTGCCATTCATCATGAACAAAAAATGCAGTCCCTGGAGCAAAGACTGGATCCAAGCCATCTTCAGTTCTTGAAACACTGGATCTGGACCCCTCTTCCTGCTTCCCCTTCTGACCTCTGGTGTTTGTCTATGCCATTCTGCAGGATTAAAGAGTAGCAGAGGATATCTCCACCCAAAAGTACTCCCAGCCTGTCAGTAGGCATTTTTTCTGCAAGCAGAAGGTATAATGTCAGACCTACTCAGGGAGAGTCCCACACCTGGAACTGTGTGACTCCAGTGCCCTGTACATGCTCTAACCATTAGAGGTCACTGCATGTATGTGAATGCTCCCTTCTGCTTATGCAAGAAGTGATGAGTATCCCTGGTGTCTCACAGTACTGAGATTACATTTATCAGGCCACCAAGGTTGGGCAGGAGGCCTCAGGAGTGACTCTGCAGGACACTTACACCACGCTGCCCCCTCCTGCCCGTACAGCAATCATAGTGGAGGCATCTCTCAGCAGTCCTGTCCCCTCTGGGGACCAGTCAGAGGAGCTCAAGAGACACGGAACTGAGCAAGGAACTGAGATTTTTGTCTCTGTTGCTTGCCATACCTGGAGAAAGAAGGATAAGCACGTTTCACCTTTCTCACCTTTTAGCATATTGTCTCACGGTTCTCTTTCTTAAAAGAATACTTGTTCTTCTTTCAGCCAAGGCAAACTCTTTGGGTATTTTTTTATTTTAACGCTGGAAACCCAAGACAGTGAGAGGATTGTACAATAATGTACAGAAAAATTTCATTTGCCTTAAAATGAAAGATTTTTAAACCCAGGTAAAGCTGCTGTTTGTTTTATAATATTCACAGCATAGTTTTAGCTTGATTTGTTTGTTAGGAATTTACATCACAGCAAATACCATGTCTCTAAAGTGTCACACACATAGTATGAAGCCACACAATGTGAAGAAACCTTCTTCCCACCCCTTGCCTCAAATGTTCAATTGGAGATGCACTGATGAAATTATATCCAGAATACTGAAAATATATGCAGTAATAAAGATAGTTTCCTCTCTTAAAATTACTTACAAGTTGTTTTCCTTAGTCCAATCTCAGTCTACAGGTGTAACTCTTGAGCAAGAACTCTCCAGAAACTGGTAATATTAAATACCAAGTGATTCTTATTGCAATTAATGTTGTAATCATATTGTGGTATCCAGAGTCAAGTCTATAGAATAAAATTTTGAGCATTTCTTCTTGGAACCTAGTTTTTGGGGAAAAAAATTCTTTTCATGTTATAGGGTGTATTTTCCTCTTTTATGTCCTGCTATTTTTGTCAACAAGTTACATATTTCAAACAGTTCCTCCTCTTTCTTTTTTTGCCTTTAATTTGGTAACTTGTTTGAGTCTGAAACTACAAATATTTACATAGCATATGGTCAGAAAATCGTGTAAGTTAGGAAAAAGTAGAGGTTTGAGTAATGAGATGTTTTCTAAAGGCAGCATAAGGGCTGCTTGAGAACTGTTTACCATTTACAAAGGCTGGGCTGTAATCTAACAGTCCAAGTGAAGATTTAGCTTGCAGTGTGACCAATTATGCCATTTTTTGCTTTGTCTGACTGCTAGTGAAGTAGGGTCCATCAGTTGTAATGAGACACAGTGCAGTGTCGATGCCGACTTGATGGCAGAGTTCAGCATTTCACACTGCCTAGGCTCTGTCACTCTATTGAATTAGATTGATGATGGCAGATTGCAGGGGGCACTAACTGGACCTCAGTGGGAAAGGATGAAGTGTGTAGTCAATCCTGGCAGGCACTGTGCTTTGAGGACCCTTCACCCCTTCACAGCTGTTGGCACTAGTCCATTGCTAACAGTGTCCACAGGACTTTAAAGAGACTCTATGGGCCTTCTAATTTATGGTCTTAGTAACTTGTTACTGTTGAGGCAACTGTGACCTCAATTCTCTTATTGACAAAAAGATGAAGTGCTATTTGTTTTCTCTGACCTTTTAACATATGAAAGGCTATAAAAGTTTTCTGGTTTTTTTTTCTTTCTTTCCATGCCCAAAGTTACATTTCCTCTTAGATAAGTTTCTACTGACACAGACTTTTATATGTAGGAATCATTACACCAAGACAAGCTCCATGATAAGATGTATCACTGCAGTGAAATAGCTGTATCAGTCATTTCTAAAATGCTTCTGATCTCACTCTTTCTTAACAGCTTTCTAAAGAACGCGAACGTCTTCAAGCAATGATGACCCACTTGCACATGCGACCCTCGGAGCCCAAGCCATCTCCAAAACCTGTAAGTGCATATTGCTTTATAAACAGTAAATAGTTCTACGAATGTAGCAGGCTAAGAAAATGAACAATTTAGTGACAGTGGAAAACAATGAGTGTGATAAAAAATGTGGCAATAGAATGAAAGTAAAATGCAATAGCTTGTCAAATTGTACGTTTCTTTAAAAGTAATGCTATCTTTTACAAAATCTATCCAATCTACACGATAGGTGACACTAAACAAAGTACACCTGTAAGTATCCAAATCATTGCCTTGAGATTGAAACTAGAGAGAATATGTTTTCGTGATATATTTACAGATATTAAAAGGAAATCCACTTTGAAAGATTTGAAGTTTAGTGGCAGTAAAAAATAAATGTAAAATGAATCTAGGTGCTTAGAAAATTTCTCAAGTTAGTTACACAAATAGGAGACACAAATAAACAACTTTTTATTCTTAAATGAACAGAAATGTTATTTTATTCAGTGAATTGAAAGAGTCGTAAACGCCAGGGGTTTGCTCATTTTTTGTCAAGGCTGCAGTGTTGTGCATCCACTGTGATTGATGCTATTGGGGTTTGTGCAGGTACTGAAAAGTTACCGTTGCTTCCAGACACTCCACAGCGCTGCGTCGAGCCCCAGTTGTGCAGCTGAATCTGCAGTCAGGTTCAAACTCCCTTAAACTCAGTGTGGTTTCATATAAGCAAAAATACCGTCTGATGCAGGTCCAGTGGTGTACTGTCAGGTGTCAGGCATTGCAATACTTAAAATTTACTGTGCTTAGATGCACTGCACTTATACTAGAAGCTGTGTGAAACATGAACTGTTCATTAATGTTAACCATGACAGTAACTTTTGTATGTACAGTATGAAGAGGATATACCAGTACTTGAAGATGAAGTGCTGGGGTATTGAGGAAAATCTGTGGATATAAAAGTCTAGAAATGTAGGCATAAGGAACATAATCTGTTTTAAAGAGCACACTTGCATATCATGCCCAGTTAATATTTACGTAGAAGGACAGCATGCTCCGTCTCTTGTGTTTTCAGCTCCACGTACTTCAAAGAAAATCTTTGTTTGAGGGCACACTTCATAACCTGGTGATGAATGAAAAAAGTGTTGGCATTTCCTTAACCCCTGCACTTGTGAGAGAAAATTTAGATGCATTATTTTTGCTTTCATTAGCCCAATTAAATTTGAATTTTTTTGTTTCCTTTATCTACTATGGAAAAGCATTTGGAAACTTTAATTTTAGTATATGTAGAATATATATGAATAAAGTAATCTGAGTGTTTTTTACATTTTAATGCATTGTGAAGTTTTTCTCTCACGCAGCTTCTCGAGCAATTCAGGTTAGATACCAAATGCTGCTGAACTGTGTGGGAAAAGGTTTTCAGAACACATTTTTACTATTTAATTATTTTAACCCCAGGTGATCTGTAGTCTATCAAAATTTTGAGAATATTGTTTCTTTAGAGTTTTAAGCCACTGTCTCATTTCAGTAAGATTATTTTTCTCATTCCTTCCTATAGTATAATGTAGATAATCACAAGACAGAATAATTGTCTCATAAATCCATCAGGAATCTGCAGCTTGTTCTTTTCCAATTAATTATTCAATCAGTAAATTTTTTAAAACTCCAGCAGCATGGTTACATCTACACTAATAAAGAATTTTCAGCCTATAATCCAAAACAGAACCTGAATGAATAATGTAATTGAAGTATTACATTACATAAACCACACATGAAAGAATTGCTAATTGCGTTTGATGGTGGGCAATTAATACAGAATCTTAGATGAGCGATTTAAAATGAAACCACAGTTTAAAGTTCCCTTTGGAACTAGAGATATCTGAAGTGGTGAGCTGCACTGCTGGCCTCAAATTGGTTTGAAAGAAGAGTGGTCAATACTACTCCCCCCCCCTAAAATTTATACACTGTAC
>NW_026087521.1:25635795-25655795 GCF_022539395.1 Myiozetetes cayanensis | reverse complement strand
ATCCATTAACCCAATGAGCCACCCAGGATGTCTGCATGTTTTTTAAACTTTGAAAAATCATTTATTTTCAGAAGCCCAACATTAGTGAAAAACATACCCACCAGCTTAGGCTATGGAGCAGCTCTTAATGCAAGCTTGCAGGTAAAAAATACTAAATTATTCTTTCTTCGCTAACAATAAATATATGTCACATATTTCATTTCTGCTTCACTAACAATAAATATATGTCACATATTTCATTTCTGCTTATACTTTGGTATAGAGTTACCTATTTTTATGTTTATGTGGACCTGATGGTCATTCTAAATAGTTGGGTTTATTATCCAAGTAAGTTGTATTACCTAGCACTGCAAGTATTAGTTCTTATTCATTTTACTTTTGATGTGAAGAAGCAAGAAGGACACCCTGTGGCAAAATCTGGAACACTCAGTTTTGCTGCAAATGTTAGATTGATAGAAGCTTTTGCAAATGCATGTGGATATGCATTAATATTTATCCAAGCTGTCATAAATGATTTCACATCATAGTGTTGGGAACATGGTGCTCATGGCAAAAACTTTAAAGTTTAATTATAATATATAATTTTTATGCAGAAGAGGCAAATGTCAGGACTTTTTTATTTTGAGGTAAGTTCTGGTCATTTTTTAAAGTACAGCAGCTGCCTGCATTATAAAGGAGCCATACATTGTGTGGAAGGGCAGAGGGGTTAAGTGTAATTCAGAGTCAAAAAATGATATAAAACTAGAAAATGCCATGAATATTAGAACATAGTTAATAATGGAAAATAATGAAACCTAAGTAAGAGAAATAGCAAACCAGAAGTAGAAATGCTGTTATATTCAGAATGTGAAAATAATTGGAAATGCAAAAATCCTTCTGATCACCTCTACAACTGTACAAAAATAAACTGCTCTGTGTGTGTGTATATTTCTAAATGTTCATAAATGTAAAAGTACTTTATATATATATATATGGAGTAATCATTTTGTTTTTACTCTTCATTTTGGTAGGCTGCACTGGCAGAGAGTAGTTTACCATTGCTTAGTAACCCAGGACTGATAAATAACGCATCCAGTGGCTTACTGCAGGCAGTCCATGAAGATCTCAATGGTTCACTGGATCACATTGACAGTAATGGAAATAGCAGTCCAGGCTGCTCTCCTCAGCCTCACATGTAAGTCCAGTTAGCTTCCTTTCAAGAAAAAAATACCTTAGCCTAAGACACAATATTACTCAAAACTGCTTTGAAAGATGGTAAGTGCAATGTCTGGAGCTGTATATTTGAAACTAAACATTTATATTAAAACATTTAAATAGATGTGTCTTCATTTACTTTGTAGTCAGATTGATGTAAGCTCTTTTTTTTGCCATTTTTTTTTAAACCTCGTCATCTTGCTTGCAAGCATTGAACATAATGATCTCTGTGGTCATTTTCACAGCCTGGTTTGTAAGGTGTAGTCAGAATATTCACATTGGAATTAGTTGTAATTTTAACTATGAGTCTCTAAACCATTTATGAACTGTAGTAGAGATATTGCTCATTTATATAAACCATAAAATGCAAACTTTAACTGTTGCCCGCAGTTTACATAGAAGCCAGTAAAGTGTAACTTTTTGCCTGTCATATAAATCAGTGTAATTACATATTCAAGTTTAATTACTGGTGCGTCTGTATTGGCAAGGTTTATATGTTATATTTTATGCAAGACTACGATTCCTATTAATATTTAGCAGCTAACTATATCATTAATTACTCTAAAATCTTTCCCCTACCATCTTTTTAATGGAGCTGAGAGAGTGGAAGTATTAAAAATTGATGTATTGTGGATTTCAGAAATGTGTCTGAAGCTTTAGAAATGCCTGGCCTTAATCAGTGGTGTCAAACATGGCAGTTTCTTGTTTACTAAATAGTAAAACATGTATCTTGGAGGTATTGTTTCCCAGGTTATTTATATAATAATTAACAGTGTGATATCTAAGTAGACTTAGTCCTAAGTTTACTGTAGAATGATTTTTAATGTGTATCTATAATTATGGTATCTCTTTTTTTATGTTTAAAAAAGCTGATCTCATTTACCTTTTATCATTCCATTTTCTCTTTCACATTTTAAAAACTCATTTTAATTTCTAGGGTGGGATATTTAGCAGTAACAGTATTTAGAACAGACTCCATTTTTACTTATGCTCTGGTGTGTGAAGAATCCATTTTGATCTGACCTTTTTTTTTTAGGGGAAATATTTTACCAATTTTTACTTCTTTTGTTTGGTATGTTAATATATCTGTGATCACACAGAAATGTTTGTTGTCATGCATTTAATTGTTTTATTGTACATTTGTTCTACTTGCCTTTGAAAATAATACACTGTGAACATTCATGTATTTTATCAGGTTCCAAACCATTACTTTTTCAAAATGGAAAAATTTTTCTTTTGGAAGTGTCTTTAGATGTATTAAATAATACAAAAGAAGTAATAAAACTTGAAGTAGAAAGAACATGAATATATGCTCCTGAGAGTAACACTACTTTAAAACAAGTAAAGTGAGCAATCAGACAAAAGTTTTTATATCCCATGCTTTATGCTATCAACCATGCAGTGGGTAGCTTGAGGCCTTTTACTTTTAGCAGTTCTCCTGAGTATGCTAATGCTCTCTTCCTGTATAAAATGCCAAGACAATAAAACTTTAAAGAGCAAACAAGAGTTAGATCATGTGTGTTAAAAACAGTTACTTTACAGAAAAGAATGACACTTGCTATTAAGGTTGTTTTCTAAGTGTTTGGCAGATCTGTTTACATATCTTATGCACTGTCTGCCATTCTGCTGGATAAACTGAGATATCTATGCATATGATTATGTAGATATGGCTACATTGATAGCTGTGTTTATAGCTAAAATACTGTGTATTGTAGCAGTTCTTGCCTATAAAAAAGGGAAATACGTGGTTACACCTCAGTGCAAGATTCAGCCTTCTTCTTTCATTTTTATGACATACCATATGTCAAAAGATGCAGTTTTGGGACTTACTGCAGTGACTCTTTTGAAACTTGTTAAGGATGTGTTGCTCAGTTCTTGATAGATTGAAGCAACAGAATGTAAATGCTGTGAGATACCAATGGCGAAAGAGCCCATGCTCATTCATCTCTTGTACCAAACAGTGCAAGATCACTGAGCTTCTGTGAGACTATGAGCTGTTAGGCAAAAGATACAGGCTATGACTAGATACCTGATCACTTGTGACATTTTTGTCCTTTCTTTGCAAGGCAAAAAGGGAATGAATGCAATCTGCAAGGAAAAGTGAAGGAAGGGAGAGGTTTGTGTGGGACACAGAGGACCAAGGCAGAAAAGAGGCCTCTTCCTTGCCTGCATGACCACATTGGTCAGGGCTCCTTATTTTTGTTCTTCTTAAGAGCATTACTTAAGAAAATCAGAATATAGGGAGAGCAAGATGGAGATAAAATATGGCAAACAATGAAGACACAGATTTTGCATTACCTACACAGATTACATAATACCATTTTTTTTAAATGAAAAATAGTTAATTAGCTAGTAAAAAGAATGGATTTTACTGACACAAGCATAAATTTATTTTAGTCTCCTGAGAAGGTTCATCCAGGAAGACTGGATGTTTCTCCCCTAGAAAAGTGTTCTGGTTGCGTGATAATTGCTGTACTCACCTATGAATTTGGGGGCTCTATTAATCTCCAAGTGGATTAAACCTCCATCTCCTGATTCCCAGGAGGCTATGCTAGCCATGACACCAGGTATATGCTGAGCAATTACGTTGCCTGCCATCTTGTACCTGGCACACAGCCAGGAACAATGGAGAATGGTGTTAGGGAAAGAATCAAGAGGTTGTGCACAGTTTAGAGATCACAGCATTCATCTGGAAAGGTGCAGAATTTGGATTCTGGACAAACTTTCATGACAAGGCATTTGTTTATTATTAGAACATCAACAGGAAATGTGAAAAGAGTCCCAGTGACAGTGTCAAAACCAACCATCTCAGTTAGACATTAGGTTGTTAAAATTGTACCGGATATTGTTTTATCAGATAAATGTATGATAGCAAAATTTTCTTGTTTTGGAATGTTCACACTGATGTTTTTAGCAGAAATGCATCTTTTTATAGACTTAATGAATAGTATATGTGTGTGCAGAAGTCAGTATTTCCATGCTTGAGAAGGGGAACATTATCAGAAACACTGATTTCTGTTACTGTGGTACCTTAGCTACTGAGTGTCAGAGAGTGAGGAAATTATTCCAGCCTTTGGATATGAACCTAGTTCTTCACATCTGGTTTTTGAAAGAGGGTCGTAAGAGCAGTTAAGTCATCAACTTACCCATCTGTGACCAGGTATCTTAACATAGGTGGGCAAATCAACTTACTTAGACAATAGTTTCTGTTCATTGACTAGAGAAAGACAGTAGGTCTATAACTTCAAGTAACTGTATCACATTTAAGTGCTTGTTAAGTGCAGCGAGTCCCAGCCAGAGTATTTAGGGCACTTTAAAAGCTTTAAAATTTTGGCCTCGGGTAATGAAATATAATCTGCTCCATTTCTTATGCTTTTTGAACACTTAAAAATACTGTAGTAAGTTGTAGGTGATCAGGATAACCATGGTCTGGTAGTTGGGGTAACTCTTGTATTAATAATTACATAAAGCATCTGAAATTTTATGCTATGTGCTTTCCAGTTTCCTTTCTCTGTCTGATGAAAGATGGTAATTCCATGATCCAGTATACAGCATATCGCTAGTGGATCTTAAATCCTAGGTTTACTTTCTGTGTTTCATCAGTATTAAATCTGAGTTCTGTCTTTGGTCTTCAAGTCCAGTTCCTGGTATGTGGGCATTGAGTGCATCCTTGACATAAATCTTCACTGAGAAGATGTGTTACTTATTGTGGGCATATATGTTCTGTTCAAAATTCCAATTTCTTCTAAGATCAGTTGTCAACAATCAGTGTCAGAGAATTGTATTTTAATTTAAGTCAATTCTTAAGACTGTTTCTTCCTTAAATTTTTCAGTGTGGACTATTTCTGGAAAATTATTATGAGTTATCGGTGATAAGCAACAGGTTTCAAAGTGACAAATACAACTGAAGGTATTCATTATTGATGTAAAATGAGTTACTGCTAATCTTACATAACAATTGCACATGAATGTAGTTGGAAGTTCCACAGTACACACCTTTGGAGTATAAATGCAGATTTCTGAAGTAAAAAAAGAAACCACAAGCATCCAAACAATGCAATTAAGGCTGCATGGCTGTGGAAAACTTTGGAAAAACTATTATTGTTCCTGAGGAAACAACAGTATTGTATAAGACATGGAACGATGCTTAAAACAATAAGTTCATGCATAAAAAACATCATCGTCAGCATACTGCTGAAGAGTTTTGGAGAGATTTGAAAGTCAGTTCTTACAGAACTAATTATTTTGGATTCATAAATTAACAACAGGATCACAATGAAATCAACTTTTTGTTATTACTTTTCCCATCTCTTTTATATGTTCAAGAGTTGTCACTCTTCAGGGATGGCATATAAGGGATGCAAATCAAGTTCAACTGTTTTTCTGGTGTTTGTCTCTGCATTTGTACTAGACTGATCACACTCAAGTTTATTGCAACTGGCACAGACCAGGGTGTTTTATTACCAGAACACTTAGTACATAATTTTTCCATGTCATCATGGCAAATGCATCATGCAAAGTGCCATTTTACATCACTGTATAAACTTTGGGGAGAAAGGTAACATTTTGATTTGCAAAGGTCTTTGTAGCATTTGAGGAAAGAGAAAGAAGTTGGTCATAAGAAAACAAGGAAAATTGTAGACTGAGAAAATGTAGTCTTGCTGTAAGAAACAATGGGGTGAATATACCATACAGTTAAAACTCACTGCAACTCATTTAATAAGAAGTGGGAGGATTTAGCAAAAGAGATAGGGAAAGCAGATATCCCTCTGCTGAGATGTTGTGGAAGGGGGTTGTCATCATGGTTTATTATACTCTCACTCTGTGGGAATGCACTGAGGACAGTGCAACTAATCTCATATTCTCAATTGATTTACCTAAATAATCTAGTTCCTAACAGCAAATTCAGAATCCTGGAGTTAATAGATGTCATTTGGATATATAGACTTCTAATTGTTCATACCTTTTTAAAAAAAGTACAGTGAAAACAAGAAATAATTTTTACAGTGACTTTTTACAAAGTGAATTCATATATCCTCATCTCCTCTATGACTCTTTGTGTTCAGCTGTTGTAGTTCTGGTCTCTGTAAGGCAGGAATTGTTTGAAGCCAAATGTCAAGATGCACACATATATCCCATGATTTTTAAAGCTGTTTCTAGAAAATTTTATGCTAGGTTGTTGTGAGAAAGAATAACTTTTGTCCAAATGAACAAGAGTTAGAGTCAATCTGGAAAAAAAAAAAAAAGTTATATCCAGTGTAGTCCTTCGTCTTCAATTTTGTGTGGAAAAAGTGAGTTCCAACCATCTGTGGTTTCAGTCACCTTTTCCTTTGTATTCTGCTGTCATTCCCAACCTAATCCTTTAACTTCTCACTCTTGCCCTGACTGGATCCTTTCTCTCTGCAGTTCTATCTGCATAATCATCCAACTTGGTTTTTTTTTTTCTTAAACTTTTTTATCTTTAAATTTTATTCCCAGAGGCAAATATGATTATTCTGCTCTAAGATCATTTACTTTTGAGGTGCTTCAGTTTGAAAGCATTCCATTGTCAGGTTGTTCCCATATCTGATTATTCCAGTCCCCCACTGTTAAGCTTTCACACCACTTACAGTAGGTTACCTATCATTCCAGTTTTAATCCCTTTCATTCCCTTGTTTCTTTAACTTCATAATGTTCCAATCCCCTGTCTTTCCTTCTTTCCTTTTTTTTTTTTTTTTTTTTGTGTTATCGTTTCATTGTCCCATTTCATGATCTCTTTGCATTTACCTTGGAGGCTTGTTCTAGGGGACTGCTATGATCCAAGTCTCTTGCTCGTTTTATAAGACTTGACATAGTCTATAAGAAAATAAACTTGCAAAACACATCAATTAACAGGGATGTAACAAGCATTATTAAATAGGTGAGAAGCATGTAATTGAGTAGATGAATGTGGTAGCAATTGCAGTATTTTAGGTATCCTTGTTCATCAAAACTGTTTCACCTAATCACATGATATTTTAATGCCTATATAATTTAATTTCACACTTCTTTTTTTTTCATAAATCTAACATAAGAAAGATAACGGGCAAAGAGACTTTGTGACAACAATTGACTTTTATTTTTATGTGGAAAGAGGAACAGCTAGGAAATGGGATCTTAAAGGTTATATCTTTTGTCTGAGCATATTCCCATTGAAAGAAGTTCTATTGTAATAATACACAGTGAAAAAATTTTGGCTTTCATACAGAGCCATTTACATGTGGACACTAATGGAAAAATAAGCAATGATGTTTTGATTAATAATATTTTTCACCATTCCCATTGACACAACTTTTCACTTGAATATTTTCCTAAATAATAATATTATCCTTTTTTTTCAATTTTATTTTACATTACTCTACTTTTCAGTCTATTTGTCTTCTACATTTTGCTTCTGTTCATCAGTTTTCTTCCAACACTGATGGTTCAGTCCTTTATCATTTCCTCTTTTGCATCTTAAATGTTACATTTCTTACTTTTGATCAGAAGTTGCCATTTCTTTCTTACATTATCCCAACCCCAACTGTTGCACTTTTAGAATATATTCCCAATGCTCTTAAAAAGATCACTCCAGAGATACAGCGCCTTCAGCTAAAAAGAGTCAGATCCCCATAGCACAATGTGTAAAAGTTGTTAGACTCCTGTAGGGTTTCACAGAATCTTTTTGGAAGCTGTCTTGCTGAAAACTTTCTGGTACTGCTGTCATGAATTCTCAGTGTATGGACAATATACTTATGCTTTTCACATTTGGCCACAACAACCCCCTGCAGCGCTACAGGCTGGGCACAGAGTGGCTGGAGAGCAGCCAGGCAGAAAGGGACCTGGGAGTTGCCGATTGACAGGAAGCTGAACATGAGCCAGCAGTGTGCCCAGGTGGCCAAGAAGGCCAATGGCATCCTGGCCTGGATCAAGAACAGTGTGGCCAGCAGGAGCAGGGCAGGTGATCCTTCCCCTGTACTCAGCACCGGTGAGGCCACACCTGGTGTGCTGTGTCCAGTTCTGGGCCCCTCAGTTCAGGAAAGACACTGAGGTGCTGGAGTGGGTCCGGAGAAGAGAAATCAGGCTGGCGAAGGGACTTGAGCACAAGTCCTATGAGGAGAGGCTGAGGGAGCTGGGGTTGTTTAGTCTAGAGAAGAGGAGGCTCAGGGGTGACCTCATCACTCTCTACAACTACCTGAAAGGAGGTTGCAGCCAGATGGGAGTCGGTCTCTTCTCCCAGGCAATCAGCAGTGGGACAAGAGGGCACAGGCTTAAGCTCTGCCAGGGGAGGTTTAGGTTGGATATTAGAAAGAAGTTCTTTGCAGAGAGAGTGATCAGGCATTGGAATGGCCTGCCCAGAGAGGTGGTGGAATCACTGTCCCTGGAGGTTTTTAAGACGAGGCTGGATGTGGCACTGAGTGCCATGATCCAGTAATCACTAGGGGTTGGATCAAGGGTTGGACTTGATGATTTTTCAGTATAAGAAAAGCCAGCATTTTAAATATCATTGCAGATGTTAAAAAATGTGTTTGAAGTTGTGCTAAATCTCCCTGCAATATGGTTGTGTAACTCATAAAATTAATTCATAAGAGATTCCTGTCTTTGTACAGTGCAAAACTGAGATGACAGTGCCATTAACAATATATTTCTAAAACGGCAGACAGTTAGAAATTTTGTCCCCTCTAGATGATTGCATTTGTTTTTTTAGTAACTGTAATGTTATAAGCCAAAACTTTTGAAAGTGGACTTTCTAGATATCATTTTCCAAATATACATGTCCAAAATGTGTCTTTACATTTACTTATAAGATAAAAGGTCAAATGAAAGCATACAATTATATCCAATTGGTAATGCTTATACCAGTAGCTTAAATTATGATCTATAAAACCAAGCAAACATTTATTGAAAAATATAGGACAACATACTGAGGAAGTTTTTGTCAATTGTTTAGTCTTTAGAATTTGTAGAAAACTAGGCATTTTACAGATTTAAAAAAACTAAAAATTCCAATGTGCCTTTTTTTTTTTTTTTTTTTTTTTTTGTAAGGACCTTATAGAAAGATTTCATCTCAGTGTAAAACCCCATCTGTAGGTCACACTGAAATTACCAAATCTCCAGATGACTGAAGACGTGATTATACTTGGTAAAGTCCATATACAGAAGTAACATTCACAATCTTGTGGCAAAATGCAATTGCATCCATCAGCAGCCTTTGATTTAGAACAGTGCTGTGAATGCCTGTAGTACAGACTCTCATGTAGTTTCTGTTAGAGTTACAACTGCAAGTATTCTGGTGGTTTTCTCTACCTAAGGAACAATATTACAAATGTATTAAATTAGGCTGAACATATCCAGTAGTCTTCCTCCTTTACCTAGATTTTACCAAGTTAATTAGTTCCACTGTACCATTAAAAAAGGTTTAATGATGTTGCAGAATCTTTGTATGATTGTGGCCGCTCACTAATGCTCTTCAAAGACTTTTCTATAAGCTTCTGGTTGAGATGGATAAGGGGATATGTTTATTTGATGCAGTATTATGCAGTCATAGTAGTAGTCTGGGTAATTAGGAACTTCCCCCCAACTTGATTTTTATTTGTCTTCGTGTTTCCCCTCGTGTTTCTTCATTCCTTGCAAATTTGGCATTATCATAGCCAAAAAAATGTTTTGAGCTTTTATCTCCTCTTGTTCTTTTGATACTGTCTCTCACAGTATCCTTCTGGGCAAAATGTCCAGCACACAACTGAATAACTGTGTTATATGATGGATGAGCAATTGGCTCACAGGTCAGGTGCAAAGGATAATAGTGAGTGGGGTAACGTCAGACTGGTGACCTGTCACTAGTGGAGTTCTGCAGGGCTTCACCCTTGGTCTAGTTCTCTTTGACATCTTCATTGACAGCCTGGATGCAGGACTAGAAGGAATACCACATAAGTTTGCTGACGACAACTAAACTGGGAGGAGCTGTCGACCCCCTTCAGGGCGGAGAAACCCTGATGAGAGACCTTGACAAATTCGAGAAATGGGCAATCAGCAATCATATGAAGCTGAACAAGGGCACATGCTGGATTCTGTTCCTGAGACAGGGCAACCCTGCTTGTGTTTAGACTGGGATATGAAAAGCTGGAGACCAGTGCTGTGGAAAGGGACCTGCAGATCCTGTTGAAGATGAGTCAGCACTGCCAGTGCAGTGTCAGCAGCAGCCCAGAGGGCCAACCATGTCTGGGGGTGGCATCAAGCAAAGCATCATCAGCTGGTCGAGAGAGGTGATTGTCTCATCCTGCTCTGCACTGGGGTGACCTCACCTTGAATATTGTGTGCAGTTTTGGGCACCACAATATAAAACCACATTGAACTATTAGAGAACTCCGAAGGAGGACCACAAGGGTTGTGAAGGGTCTGGAAGGGAAGCCATATGAGGAGCAGCTGAGGTCACTTGGTTTGTTTAGCCTGGAGAAGAGGAGATGGGAGACTTCATCATGGTCTTCAACATCCTCATGAGGGTAAGAAGAGGGGCAGGTACTGATCTCTTCACTCTCATGACCAAATACAGGACTCAAGGAAACAGCATAAGGCTGAGTCAGGGGAGGTTTAGGTCAGATACTAGAAAAAGGTTCTTCACCCAGAGGAGGGTTGGGTACTGGAACAGGCTCCCTAGGGAAGTGGTCACAGCACCAAGCCTGACAGAGTTCAAGAAGCTTTTGGATGACACTCTCAAGCACATGATGTGACTTCTGGAGATGGTCCTGTGCAGGGCTAAGGGTTGGAGTTGATGATCCTGATAGGTCCCTTCCAACTCAGCATATTATGTGATTCTATGATCACTTCAAGTCCTAGCTTTTAAACATTAAAATATAAAATAAAAGATGAAAGTTCCAAGAAACTTAGCATATGGAAAGGAAATACTTTGGTAGCATCCTGCTGAAAATTTTGAAACCTACCATCAAGCATATCAATCAATCAACATTTTCAGTGAACTGTTCCAGAAGAAAAGATGTTCCGTGCCTAGGTATAAGTGTAATGCTATTTAATGTTTGTTGCTGCATTATAGCAACATTTTTAGGTGTCACTGTGCGGAAATGTTGATTATTAGCTTGTAAAATCTCACAAAAATATGCTTGATTTGTTAGTCAAAAGATGTTTTTTAAAACCTTTTTGTCCCATATTATCTATCTGTTCAGCTATATGTTTCCTAAGAGTTTTATTGA
Organism: Myiozetetes cayanensis; assembly: GCF_022539395.1. NCBI lineage: Eukaryota > Metazoa > Chordata > Aves > Passeriformes > Tyrannidae > Myiozetetes > Myiozetetes cayanensis. Next base: position 25,644,399 of record NW_026087521.1, on the reverse strand, counting down.
TGTAAAAGTTTTCAACAGAAATAGAAAACCAATTTTATGTACCATATATTTCTATTAAAATATACAAAGACCACATATAGCACAGCCCAAATTCTCCCTCAACTCTTCCTGGATCATTACATAGCTTTTCAGGTTTTGCATAGAGAATATTTGTCTTCTCTAACCCACAAATAACATTGAGATACTCAGTTTGTTGCTGATAAGTTTTTGTGTAACTAGTACAATTTTTAAAACTTCCCAACCGTTAGACACTACAGAGCACACCAGATCCACAACCTCTTGTCTTAAACTTTGTTGTTTCTGGGCTTGTCTTTTTCTGTGGTTCTTCAACAACCCCAAAAATATTCACTCAAATCTCTAGCACTTTGTCATTTTCCTTTGAATTTTTGCCTTAAAAACTTCTGTGCTCTTTCTCCCTAATCTTTCTCTTTGTTTAGCATGTTAACTTTTGACGTTTGAACTAGATACAGTTGACGATTTGAAAGACTTTAGAGGCCTGTGCCCTAAGCTAATTTCTAGTCAAGTTTCTACTTTTTTGTGGTTCTGTCACAGAGAAAATACATTTATTTAGACACCAAAGGGAGCAAGACAATGTCAAGGATGGGAATTCTAGTAAGAGTTGCTAGAATCAGAAAATCTATGTTAAAGTCATCTTCTTAATCAGAACCTAGTTCTTAAAAATTTTGATCCCAGAAGAAGGGCTAATTGTAAATGAGTTTTAAGCCTCATTCGATATTTAAAGAAAATGTATTCTTAATATGCCAGTTTTTTAGAAAGTGATTTCTTTATGTTCAAAATTTCATCTCTTTAGTAAGTAGCATAAAAATTCGTAGCTGATAATATATTAGTGTAAATAAGATAGCCCTATTTATAGTCTTAGCTTTTTCTTACCAAATTAAAAAAGAATAATAATTAAAATAGAACCACAGATAACAGTCAGAACACCAAGAACTGATCAATTTCATTTTCAGTTTCATAATATATATAAAACAAATCTGTATGTTTTCATTGCCCATTTTTAATGAAGAATTTTGGGTTTTGGTCAAAGCGAAATGAAATCATCAGATCATCAAATAAAATCTGTCAATCTGATAGGGCAGGAAGCACCAAACACCATCTCCAGCTACTTCAGGATTAAATGTATTAGTATATTTTGTAGATAAGCAGCACAAAGTCATCCCTGATTTGGGAAGTGCCTGTGCTATAGAAATGAAAAAGTAAAGGTTTGCTCTTAGTCTCCATGAATTAATGACTGGTTTCTGCAATATGAAGGTCAATGTGTGTTAAACATTTTTCCTGTAGAGTAATGGTAAGTGGCATCTTGGAATTATTGAATACTTAATGTTTTTAGGAGTATTTAATAAAAACACAATTCATTAACAGTGTAACTTACAGAGGATTTTAAAAACTTCTTTTGCTGTAGCACTATGCCTCTTTATTTTTACAAAAACTAGTAGTGTGATAACTGTGATGATAAAATGATCATAAATATGCTGTGTTAAGTTGGGTGACCCTTAATTATGTGTAAGGTGAAGGTGAACATTTGCTTTTTTCCTATATTTTCCTTGTTTCCGTATTTCTGTTGTATTACTTTTACTCATATCTCCAAGCATCTATTCCTCTTGTGTTGACTTCAGAGGCAGATAAATTAAATCAGTTCAAAGTACTCCTACCATTTGTTATGTTTCCTCCTACAAATATGTTTACCATGCCATAGGTCATTTCTCTTGTTCTTTCCTGGAAACTCCTATATTGTTTTTGAGATGAGTGAGTACTAGGTAAAAGGTAGCCAAGTACATTGAATATACAAGTTGAGGTGAGGGCCTACTTATAAATGCATAAGCATGGTCTATGTTATTGTAACTGTCATTATTCTCTCCTAGTTAGTCTGACGTACTGGGTTTTCACTTCTTAAGCAGAGGCACTATTGAAGGATTCATAATAATATATTTCCCAAATGGTTACAGTAGATGGATGAATATGTGTAGTTTATTTTCTTCTTTTATTTGTCAACAGTAAATTGATTTGCCATGGATTGTCAACTTCGGGGTTTTTTCACAATTGACTTTACATATAATTAATCTAAATATATTGTGTTGTTATTTCTATTTATTTCTTCAGGGTTAGTCATAATTATGTTCAAAATGGAAATCCAGCGTTCAATCTTAGACAATTCTTGCTGTTAGCCTACCTCTATGTTGTGAAATAATCTTGTGTTCTTCCTTCATCTTAACCAGTTTTCATACTGGCAAATCTTTATGTCTACTTTTAGTATGAGTTGGATTTTTTGAAGTTGCTCACAGGAATTTGCTAATTAAAATACATTATCAGCTCTCCTTGTTTACTATAGTATTATATAGTATATATAGTATATATACTATATATACTATATATAGTATATATAGTATATATATAGTATATACTCTTAGATGCCTCACAGAGCAAGTAAAACTACTGGTCTTACTTGCTGTTTCACTTCATTCATCTTGTAGAAAAATATGTGATTCACTACACATTTCACCTTTGGTTTTTCCTCCTTTTCCCCAAGCTTTCTGTCAGATGCCTTACATAATTTACTTACATCTTCTGCTGTTAATAAACTTCACAAATGAAATCATGGCCCTAATGAAGTCAAGGGGAATTTTGCCATAGACTTAAATTAGATCTGAAATCTTTTTATTAGATATTTGAAAATTTGTACAGTCTTAGTAGTCTACAATATTAGCTACAATGTTAGCAAAATCACTGATGTTGAAATCTGGAATAGTTTTATCCATGCAAATACGAGCAAGAAATATTTTCTCAGTTGTGTCAGTACTAATTGGATATGACCTGCTAACTAATAAGTTTGTAAGAGTTTTTTTAAAAAATTTGGGTTTTCTTTTTCCTGCTAATATAAGTGTAATGTCTTAATATTTTCTGCTATCTATATTCCCCTAAAACACAAAAGGTACAGATAAAATCGCCCCTTTTTTCCTTTTTTTTTTCTTTTTCCTTTTTTTTTTATATTTAACTGCCTTCTTAACACTTTGTACCTCCTTTCCAAACACCCTACATAGCTTGTGGTGTATTCTTCCCTTCAAAACAGCACCATGTGTTCACTTGGTTCAGATTTTCAGGTAACAATGAGTATTCTTCCTGCTATACCCCTCCCCTCTGATATTAATGATGCATGGGCACTTATATACAGAGTAGCTTTTCTCCTACATGTTTGTGCTAGATCTTCACATCCAGTTATTAATTGTTGTTGACTTTTACTCTGGTCTTCCATTTACAGTAGCTGGATGTTCTCTGACTTCTCCTGGGACATAAGAATATGCTGGGACCTATTCTGGTTAATATCTTAAGTGATGCTTTTGCAGGATGGACTTTTCTCATTAGGTTTGCAGATGTTATCAAATTGGGGGAGCAGTCAATATGCATAAGGGTAAGATAGCCATTCAGAGGACCTATATGGGCTGAAGGACTGGGCCAAGAGGAACTTTACGAAATGCCATGCCCTGCACTGAGAAAGGAAGACTCCCTTCTGTGTCCATTTTTTAGCACCTCAAATTTAAAAATTACAGCAGTAAACTGGAGTTATTTCAGCAGAAGTCTACTCAAATGGTTGGAAGCAGAAGCAGTTGTCCTCTGGGAGCCGAACTTGGTTAGCCTGGAGAAGAGGCAACTTTGAGGGGACCTGACCCCAGCAGTTATAGGGAGATTAGCAAGAAGATGGAACCAGGCTCTCCACTGAGTAGTACAATGAGAGACAGTGGGCATAAGTTAAAATGAGGGTTTCAGGCTGAATAGAAAGTGAATACTTTCCTCACAAGATCAGTTAGGCAATCAGTGGGGCTGTTGCCAAGGAAGTTGTACAGCCTATGTCCTTGGAGTTTTCACAACCTGACTGGATAAAATCCTGAAAAACCTGGTCTGACCTTCTAGCTGTACCTTTTTTAGGAAGCTGGTTCATCTAGAGTTCTTCTGAGTCCCCTCTGACCTGAATTATCCAGTGATCCTAGCATATGTTGTCTTAAATATGGAAACATGAGAGAATGAGCAGAAGCAACCAAGCATTGTAGCAACCAAGCGTAAGGAGAAAGTTTTGTTTTACACATACCAGTGAAGTCATATCAGGTGCTCACAGAAGGGATGGATCTTATAAACAGCAATAGCTGAGTTTACATCTTTTAAATGCATCACAAAAGAAAAGTTGTGTTTGCAAGGCCAGTTTTGTGCAGTTGGTAATGATGGGGGTTGTGATTATCATTATTTTTCTTCTCCCCACCCTGAGGGGCTTGCCTCCCTTTTATCCTAGAGTAATTGAAGGGAAGGCACGAAGAACACTAGCTTCTTCTACACTGACTGATAACATTTTATCAACAGATGCTATAAATAGGAAAGGAAGTCTAGTTTAGAGGTTGTAAAAGCAATAATAGACTTACACAAACTCATTTGTACTTGTTCCTACACCTTACTTGATGCACCAGAGGCATTTTGTGACCATTGATCATTAATTCCATCTTATGCCATCTCCTCTAGCGATGAACTAAAGAAGACAAACTTTAGTGGCCTAATTAATTATTCCTGTGCACTTTTATCTCCTGTCAGCATCTCCAGTGGTGCCTGCCAGCTAGGCCTGTTGCCTCAGCTTTCCATTGCCAAGTCAGTGCAGCTCCCAGCTCCACCATGGTAGACTTGAATCCTTGGTGATAGATGAAATGATAGATATGAAAATAAGTATATTTCAAATGTATTTTTTGTGCTTCAGTGTTGCGTTTGAGAGAAGAAAAGGTTGTTCTTTCCTTTTTCCTTTTTTTTTGCTCAAAATGGAGCACTGTTTCTATAGGAATTTTTTTTTCAGATATGTATATATAGGCATTATTTTATCTAAAACTAATGCTACTTCTTTGGCATTTCAGTATATATGATAAACACATGGAGGATGTGTTTCCTGATCTTCAAGGAGAAATAATAATGGATTCTGGGACAGATGTAGCATTACTGAATTTGTATTTAATTACTCATCTAATACTCTTTCTTCCCTTTCTCAGTATTTGGATTAGTGTCTCCCTAAGTGGTTGTACATATTCACATCAATAAACAGTTCACTTCTACTTAAGAAAAATAATAAACTTTTTATAATAGCGTGAAATTGTAAAAAGACAAAGTAATAGAATTAGATAACATGAAAATGCTGTAGGATTTGAGGATTTGTCTCCATTTGCCTACAAAAGCATAAATATAAAAATTCTTCATCTGAAATGGTGGAATGGAAAAGAGAGCTTTTCCTTTTAAAAGTGCTATAGGACATTTTACAGATCTATAGCTATACTGGCAAGATATGATACAGCCCTTCTTGAGGAAATACTGGTTCAGGTCTATGAGGGAAAAAAAGTCAAACAGCAATGGAAGTTGTACATAATATATTTCGACAAGTTAAACTTGGAAAATACTTGATGTTAACATCAATTCTTTAGAATTGAAGGGAATTCTTTAGAAAGCCAAGATGCCTCAGATAAAAATAACTATTTTAAATGTTCTTTAAATACAAAAATATGAAAACATACAGAAATAATTAGATTTGCCACAGTATTCTTTGGGCTTAGTAGCTCACCTTATTGACTTGGACACAAATATTTTCAAACTTCCACAGTTTGAAGAATTCTGTAGCTGTAGATCTTCTCCCAGCATATCTGTGGAACACTTTGTGTAGCTAAATCAAAATTGCACTTGCAGTGCAGGCTGCCTACAGCATAGAAGAATTGAAGGCAGTGTGAGTAATAAGCAAAAATGTAAATTAAAAATGCAGTTGTTTGATGCTAAAAGCTCCACTGGAAATGTGTTGCACAAATATAACATGTTCTGATTTGTTCGTTTCATATACTGAAGCGTAGTAACTTTAATGAAGTAAAGATAATGGATAAATAGTACAGTTAGAGAAGTAACAGCAGACTAACCAATTGGTTGTGAAGATCTAATGTTTGTGGGCTTAAGGCTGTCTACGAAATTGTGAGGAAGAATGGGTTGAACTGAACATAATTTGGCTTGGGAAACCGTTAAAGTTTCTTGGGAAACAAACCTAATTGTTTGGAGGGGTTTTTACCTTTTAAAAATCTTCATTACTTTAATGTGCAAACATAATCTTAAAAGAAAATCAGTATAGGCTGCCATTCCACATAAGGCTTAGAAATTATTCAGTTGCAAATATTCCCCTAGGAAAACTTTCTTCATCCAAGTTTTAGAAAACTCATCATCTTTATACACTTCTACAAGTCATTGGAAAGCTAGTGAGCCAATAGTATCAAAGAAAATAAGCTTGGGAGGGACTTCAAGACATGATCTAATTTATTGCCCTTTGTGCCATTGAATACCAAAGCAAAAATCTACCTAGTGTTATTAGGTGCCTAAGTCACCACAGCAATACAAAATGCTTTCAGCTGCAACCCAGCAAAAAGGTTATTCTTTCATGATTAAGGACTGATTATTGCAAGCCCTGAGAGGAATAACAATGCTGTGCAAGAGCTTAAAAGAAATACATGATTTGTTGTAAACTGTATGTTTGGCTACAAGGCTCACTGTAAATATGTTGACCTAGGCAGTTTCTCTCTCTCAATGTCTACCACCTCTTCAACACAAAGCCAAGAGCAAAGTCTTTTCAGTGCCAGTCATTACATTGACTTAACTGCCTGAGAGATTCAATTTCTCTATCGTGATGTCCCCACACACACTTTTTCTTAAATGATTTTAACAGAACATTAAAGATTTTGGGTGAATATGGGCAACAATGTTTAGAGGACCTAGATCTGAACCGTGGAATTTTTTTCTCTGAGAATCCTGAAGGGATTAAATCCTGGAGCTTTCCTGGCAGCTTGCAGAATTAAACACTAAACTACTGACACTTCTTTTTCCTTTTCACATATACAAATAAGAAATGAACTCATTTTTTTCCTTGTATAGAATTACATGAAAGATTAACAGGGAAACTTAAATTGTTAAAGCTCTATTTTTTAAGAAGAGAAGGATCACTATAGTAACTCAGTACTGATAGTTATAAAAGGTATTGTCTGGCTTCATATTTTTCCAAAGAAAAGTTGCATTTTCTATTCAAAGCTTGGAATGAGCACTATTTCAACTAACCAAATCTAAACCTTGTTTATTGTAATTATTTATATTTTGTTGTCCTGCGTTCTCACTGCTGTTTTGTTGGATTCAGTATCCCCTTATATTAAAGCTGATGTGATGTGAATCCACTGCAGAAAACATGCTATTCATAATTGAGAATATTGTATTAAGTATATTGTCTCCTTGTTGACAGCAGCTCAACTCAATTTAATTAAGAAATCATGTACTTGGTTATAGGATCTGGTTGTTTTCTTGTCAGGAACAGCATACATTCTAATGTTTAAAAGTTGAATGTAACACTTGTTTTGTTGCTGTTGTCTAGATTTTAGCACGATTTTAGTAGCTATTATACTAAACATGTTTTCCCAGGGCAGGATCAAAACTCAGAAGACAAGTTCACCTTGTATCAGATGAGTTATTACAGGCTTTGAGAATTTGGCTTTGTCCCTAAATATTTGGAACCCACTTTATACATGCCTTCCTAGTATATATTTATCCCTCAGCTGCCTGTCCTGTTATCTTTCTTTTTCCTTTGAAGCCTCAAAGCTCTTCTCCAACAGCCTACAGTCTTCATAAGGCCTCCCTAAGTGTCCTGCAGCTGTTACCTGTCTCCTGGAGGTCGTTTCAGTTAAATGTTACAAATTATGATTTCTTTAAGGGTACAGTATGCAGTTATAGTTTGCCAGTTATAGAAGTGAGAGAAAATTCTTCATGTAAAGCTGTAAAGCTTGTGGAAGAGTGAATGCTTGAGGCAGACACAGAAACAGAGGAACTTCACGTTCTGTGATCTATAAGCAAAGAAGTAATATATTGAGATGAGAAGGCAGATCTGCAAGATATTAGAATCCTTCTTTTATATTAAAAACATCTCTCATAGAGAGTATTATTTTGAAAGTGCTGGGGTACAAGGAAAGTCTTCTTTATAATTGTAGATCCATCAATTGTAAAGAAGGCTATCCATGGAAATGAAGATGTTAATTTGTTCATATCTTTACTTAAAAGTTCTTTGACATAGTTTAGCATAACCATATTTTATTTTTGCTGCTACTGCATTCATCTCTTTGCTTCCTGTTTGTGATGCTGCATTGTCAGTCTGGAGTTCATGTACAGGTGTAATTTGCCAACAGTTATTCAAAGGAGGCAGGCATTTTGATGAGGAAATTTGGACATGATGTCCTAATTGAACTCACTAAGAGAAGTCTTCATCATCCCTTTATTGTACCGAAGAGTTAGCAGTGACTGAACTTACTTCTCACAAATGTGTGTCTAACCCCAAGGATGACTTCATAAAGGCCTACAAGGATGCAGACTCTAGGGCTCCCTAAGCAACCTGATCCAGTCCTTCACTGATTGTACTAATATTTTACCTTTTAAAAGGTGAAACCCCCAGCATCTGACCTGTTGCTTTTTCTATAACCTAAGACATCCTTTTTTCAGCCGTTCATCATATAACAGTTTTTTCTAAACCTCTACTGGGATCTTTTCAAGCTACCATTA
>NW_026087521.1:25605795-25625795 GCF_022539395.1 Myiozetetes cayanensis | reverse complement strand
GTCATTCGAAATGCTGGATGCCACAGTCCTGAAGCACATACTAAACTTCTGCCTTCTGGTTCTGGCTTGTCTAAAGAATTTTTTTTTTTTTTTTAATGTAAGGAAAGTGGGGGGGAGGGGGTGTCTTTCAGTGTTGTGAATAACACTAGAATGCGATCTTAAGATCTATATGAAGAGCTTATTAGTGCATCATAGAATAGTTTGGGTTGAAAGGGATATTTAAAGATTATCTAGGTCCAAAACCCTTGCCATGAGCAGAGACACCTTCCACTAGATCACATTGCTCAGAATAATTTTATATCTAAGTTCTCAGAACAGCACTTGTATGTTAACTTGAATAGCTGTGAAAATGTACTTTCTTTGTAAACTTCCCCTAAATAAATTAAAAAATATATATATTATATATAGTTCAATGCAATTATAGCAGTTGTAACTGTAGGCTAAAAAATGTTTACCTTCAGTATTTCTACAAAGCAGAAAAATAAAGACATATTCTATGATGCTTAATTATTAAGAAGCTGAATGATGCTTTTCATGGAGCAAATGGAGTCAGTGTCAAAGCACATGGAAGATTTTTGATCTTCCTTGATGCATGCAGTCATAGGTACATTCATTGCATTAAAATACATCTTTTTTGCTTGGTTTTTTTGTTTGTTGGTTTGTTTTGGTTTTTTATAAAGGGCATATATAGATATATTTCACAGACTGAATGTTACATATAAACCTGCATTTGCAGACAGCCACTAAAAAGTATGTGGGAAGGAAGTGAAAACTTGGAGAAGTCCGACTGTGTCTGAACAACCTGGCGAGAATCACTGTGCAATATGCAGAGGATACGGCATGAAGGACCTGTGCTCAAATCTTACCAGTCTTCATTTTCATCTCCAGCCCAGTCCTGAGGAAAAAGCTGCTATAGGTTTTCTCTCACTGTAAAGGAGTAAAATTCTCTTAGATGGTTCTTTGTTTACTATTTTCCTAACAATTTAAATAATGTAAACGGGAATTTTACTTTGTTCTGGGCCTGTCTTAGTGGAAAACTGGAGAGCAGAGCCTGGTCTGAGATTTACTACAGATTTATAATGTTTATGGGTAAGAAAAGTCAAGGGGAATCAATGGAAAATTGGTCACGTGTCCCATTAGAAGTATAAACAATACTCAAGGGAATATTTGAGCTCCTAAATCCTTTCACAATTAAAGAAAAAGACCCTAAAATCAACAGCTAGTCTCCTTGAAACTTTAATTTTACTTATAATTAAGTGTTCTTAAATAGCAAGTATATTGTGGCCTTAGATGAATATCAAGCTATTTAAGTTATTTGCTCTCTATGCAACCATTTGTATGAGGAATAGTATCTAGGTGTCCTCTAGGCGTGTATCAAAAGTAATTTACAACACATTTCTTAAAAGATACATTTTAACTAAAAATAAATATTATGCAATGCAAATTATAAATGTGTAAATGTTAAATCTTTGAGAATCAAGAGAAACAAAAACTCATGCATTAAAATTGAAGAAAACAACAAAAATTAATGGGGTCTAGTTACAGAAAGACTTGTATATCTCAGTTGGATGTAAAACCTTTCCACTGTGTCTTCTAAGCAGCATAAAGATGGGGTCAAGAAGGCAAAGAATCCTGCTAGTACTAATATAAATTAAAATATTATATTGCGAGTTTTACTGTTTCTACTTGAAGCTATTGGAGACTGAATAAATCAGAAGTAAAAAATCAGAGCAAGGAATTAATATTAGGCAGAGGAAGAAAATCTTTAAACTTAAAAATTATAGTAAGAATTTTTGTTCATTGTGTAGTCAAGCAGTAATGAAAGGGGATGCATTTATTGCTACAGTGCAATTTAACAGTCTATGCCTGAAACATCAGTAAAATCTGTGGTAACTGTTCATATAGATCAAAAGCACAGTGTGGCTGTAAATAATTTCAGTGAATACTCTTTATTTAGGTAAAATTTTTTAAGATCCCTGAAGGCAAACAAGGTTGAGTATGTAGGCAAATAAACTAATATGTCAACTAATATATCAAAGTGAAGTTTGTCTCTCCTGGCATAGACATAGTCTGGGGCTAAATGATAAAAAGTACCTTAGACCAGAATGAGGAAATCAAATGGTAATAATATTTCTGTGAGAAAATAGGGACCTAATACTACTAAAGGTTAAGAACATTTTTAAGTTGCTGTATCAAAGTCTAATATTCTCATTAGATTCTCTCCACCTATGTCATATCAAAGCTTAAGAAAATAAAAGGTAAAGGTAAATTTTTATTTTATTTTTTTTAATACTACTCGTGCTAGTAATTGTGTGATCATCAGTTTTTCAGCAAGTTCTTATGACTTCCAAACTGTCTGAGATCTACAATACCTAGTACAGGTAACTGAGTGTGGGTGGTATTTACCAAAGTCTACAACATCGATATATTTGTGAAATTTTTACAGTAAATCTCTGACAAAAAATAAAGTTGTGCTGTAGTGTTTTATATGCTTTTAATTTTTTAACAGATATCAACTCATACTTTCCACAGAAACATTGTCATGTTATCTCATTTTTCCCCTCAGTCCCTATCAAACTACAATTATATCTTTTTTAATAGTGAGCATTAATAACTTTATATATGTGTGTGTATATAAATAAATAAGTAGCTTGACAATAAATTGTTTTGTATGGGTCTGAGTCAAAACAAGATCAAGCAATACTACCTAGCTTTATGGTTCATTTTATATTTCAGTAGTATCTTTCCTGTCTTTAAAGAAGTCTTGTACTGAGAAAGGATTAAGATTTTCAAGGTCTTTCTGTTGATTCCCTTGTCATATTTCTTCTCTCCCGTACAATGAATAGTTAGATCCAGTACAGTGTAGAGGGGAAATCTGTACTTCACACAACAGCCAGATCTATGGACTTTATTTCAGGGTTGTTCTTTATTATACAAGAATATAGGGCAGGCACTGAAATATTTATGTCATACATACCTTTTTATCCTATTTTTATTTTCTGATGTTAGGAATAACCCAAGTGTTTTAGTGAAGGAAAGGTATTTTACTGCCATATCACCATTATGCCTGAGTCCACAATTCATAACCTATGGGTAAACTTCATATCTAGCAGAGACACATGGTAATTAATGAGATTCAATAGATGTTGGATCCGTCTGTGGATATTTATTTTTGGCCACTAATTGCAGGATTTCCTTTGGTACAAGCTGGAGTACTGGGGCAATGGTAGAGTTCTCCTTGTTGTACTTGTTGTACCTTCCATTTAACTTCAGGACATCATTCTTCCATGGATTTTCTTCTGCTGGAAAACTCCATTTTATTTCTGCCATCTTGATTATTTAAATATGTGCTTAGATGGGAAGAAAGCAGAACATGTTTTATCTATGAAGGAAAAAATAATTCCAGAAATTTGGTATGATTCTTATCTCAAGACTTGTTCTGGTGACTTGCTCTGGTTTTCTCATGTTTATGTGACTTAAGAAATCACTCCAAATTCCACTGTAAAATAATTTATGATGGGCCAGTTAATGTAATTTTATTTATTGATAAATGAATGCATGTCAGTTGAAATCTGTAGTAATTCATTCAGAATTTAATTCAACTTTTGTCTTCTTTCAGGTAATAAATATTTTAATAACATTATCTTATTGATTATTGTAATGTGTAGCAATGATATCCCAATATGTGTTGATTTCTAGTAATTATCGTAAAACCACATGCCCTGTTGCAGCATTGATATGAACTAGCGTATCTCTCCTCCCCCTTTCAGGAGATGGTATAGTTGTTAGATTAATCAGATGGGAAGAGACAGTAGATTGAATAATTTCAAATAGTAGAAGAAAGCTATAAAATCCAACAGAGAAGGAAAGTCACATTGCTGAGACCAAGCAGTGACCATGGCATGGAAAAATAAGAAGTGGAATTTGAAGATTAGGAAAGTCAGTAGGACCAATTAATTAAGACAAGGAACCAGAAGAAATTTTACCTGAGGATCTAAAGAGGAAAAGAAAAAACGTTCTAATCACATTGTGGGATCTTGCTCTGCTCCTTCTTCAAATGATATTATCATATTCATGAAACTGTTTCAGGAAAGATGCTGGAATCCCTAAATTAAAAAAAAAAATAAATTATGTTTTCATTATGCCATTTTTCTTCAGGTGTCAGGTAAGTGCTTGAAAATTACAGTGTATTCAAAAAACTAGAAAGCATAAAGCAACTTATAAAACCAAAGTCACCAATACCTCTTAAAACTTGTTGGATGCTATCAAGGATGTGGGGATGAAAGCATTTCACCCTGTCCCATCACCTTTCATGCAACTACTAGCTTAGCCCAGGCAAAGGTGGGAATCAGAGAAGGACTTTAATTTACTCCTTACCCATACAGTAAAAGTTTTAACAGAAAATACAGATGTTGACAGCATGTTACACGTTCACAGGAATCCTGGCAAAATGTGAGCAGTATGTTCTGCTTTCTTATTCAACCAAGTTTTTGAAACGACATTTTTTCTGTTCTTTAGTGAGTTTGATTTCCTGATGTTTATCATCATAAGCAAAAGCTAAAGCTTTACAAGTATGGAGGTGATATAAAAGATTGAAATTGTCTATCCTGGCATTTTTGAACTACTGAATGTTCTAATTTGTGTGCTGTGACTCTACATGTGCAGTTCTATATTATTTTTTTATGCTTCTCACTCTGTACTTGTGAATTCATACATAAAGATGAATCTGCAGCACGTTGTCAAATGAAATTATCCACCAACAAAAGCAATAACAGGATCTTCAACACAGCATAAACAAGCATGCAGAACCACACATTTCATCTAAAATACCCATTACCGACACAGTTGCCCACTTAAGCTCAAGGAGAGGAATTCCGTTCCTCAGCTATTCCAGCTGACTCTCAGATTTGCCTCTGAAAAGCCTTCCCCTGCTGTTACAGAAACAAACTCTGCGCGGGCAGGCACAACGTGAGGACAAAGTAGAGCTGAGGTGGCAATTTTATGCAACAAAAAGAACTATTTTGAAAGCCCACCTTTATCAAATACTTTCTGAATGTGAGTGACATTCCTTTCTCCTCAGTACCCCAATGGTTATTTCCTTGCATTATTTTGATGCTTCTCCTCCCTGGCTGTTCCAGAGCAATTGATCAGCTCAGGCTTTTGCTGGCTGCTGAGAATAAGGGCCATTTGCCAAGCCATCGACCTGTACCCCAGCAGGCTGTAGAGAGACCTGAGCAATCTGCTTATTCTGAACGTGCTTATTTTAACAGGTAGCAAAATGCGCACTGTAATGACCAGCAGGCAGGCTGATGGCAGGCCTGGGGTGAGGGGAAAGAGGAGAAGGGTGTGATCCCAAACTCACCTGCCCTGTCCCACAACACTATGAGATGTTTTGTTAGTTTACTGCTGACAGTTTCACTTTTTATAAACAAATGCATAAATGAGGCAAATTCTACTTTCTTACAAGTTTTGTTATGAAAGGTTCACACATTTTTGTGTGAAATAAATGTATGATGCTAATCAACACCTCCTAGTCACTAACATGCACATTCTATGTATAACTTCTTTTCCATTGTGCCCTAAGATTGTAACTGTGTTTTTCCCTTTCATTCAAGCAGAAATTTATCACAAACAGAAATCTATCACTAATATATTTTCTGCTTGAAAAATGCCATTTTTGATCCAATGTTGTTCAATTAATCAGGCCAGATGATAACAAAACAGGTAAAGAACAGGAGAAGCAAAATTTAACCCAATAGACTCAATGGGCAAGGGGCTGTGTGCCATTTTTCACCTGAAAGCGCTACTTTCTTAAGTCTTTACATCCAATGTAATTGGGACAGTGTCTCTCCATACAGGAAAAACATAGTAATTAGAGAATTTGGAAGTCCTTAATCTAGATCTGCAAATTGGAGTAAACCAGCATTATGTAATTGCAGAGGTTGAAGGCAAATTCACATGCATGTGAGAAATCTATATTAGGAGAAAAAAAATCATGAAGTGGTGATAAGGTAGTGGTTGGGGTTTTTTGTTTATTTGGGTTTTTTTAGTTCTAGTTGGTTTCTTTGAATTACACAAGTTTATTCTGTTTATTATTTATTTCACTGAGATTTCACTTTTTTACTATGTTTTTTGTAACTATCTCATGATTGTCACATTTTTAACTTGCCAGCGGCTTAACATTAATATCTTCCATTAACCTTTGCTAAAGAAATAAAGAGTCAAAAGAAAGACTATTTGGAAAGTAATTAACTGTGTTTCTTCATCAAATGTGCAAGAAGTGGAGAATGACACCTTAAACACAAACATTTTCAGCTATGGACTCAATTAGCTGCCAAGTTAGGCTTAAAATGTGTTTCCAACAAAGGTGCCCTCAGCCTGAGTCTGGACAATTGTGCTCACAATCATACTGTTGTTTTGCCTTGATATTGCAAGACATAAAGCCTTGTTTATGAGATGAGAGCGGTACATTTGAAAGTATTGTGGTGTATCTTTTGGGGTTTAGGACTACAGGATTGTGTGATTTGGCTTTTTATTGCTGTTGTTTATCTGACTTACAAATTCAGAGAAACAAGGGCTGCCTCTTGTAAGTGTAAATGGGCTCTGACACACATACAAGAAACTTAATGAGATGACAAAATCCCAAGTCTGAGCATAAAAACACTTCTAGGCTCTCCTAAGTTACTTCTAGTGTTGAATAATAGAGATAAATTAAGTCTACTAAACTATTTTTCAGTATAGAATTTAAAAGTTTCTACTAGCAGATAAATACTAGAATAGTTTTTAACCAGATAAATCCTTTTTTCTCCTCTATTAATAAGTCAAGAACAAAATGATCTTTTGTTGCATTTTACTGATGAGTCAACAGAAGATGCTGTAAATACAGTGAAAAGCCTATTGTGATAACAATACTTGCAGTCTGTTTTTCATTCTGTTTGTCTTGTTCCCCCTGAACACTCTTATGATAGTGCATAGGAAAATACTTTATTAGGTGGTAAATATAAATCTAGATGCAACTCTCCTCTTCAGCCACTAGCCCTCCAAAAAGAGAAGATAAAAGAATTAAATGGGGAATGTTGCCATAGAAAAAGCTCCTTATATGTTACAGCAGTTGAATCCTCTAGAAGTGGTACAGTTTAATTTCAGTTTCCAAGCCATCTGTGCTGAAGCCTGTGGCCCTGCCAGGCTGGGGTGACACCCCATGGGATCCCCATGCAGGATTGAGAGCAATGTACTGCAAAATAGGCAGCCTGCCCACGAGTGGGAGCCCTGTAGCTGCAGTGGCACAGAATGAGGAAGAGAACAAAGTATGTGAAAAAGGGTCCAGTCAGCTTGGAAGAGGACTAATGCATCATTTCTTTTTGCTGACACTTGAGGATAGAGTCCTCTAAACCATGTGCAGAAGACTTCACAGATCTGAAGATGAGACTACTTTTCTTTAAGTACAATACTATTTATCCCTTAATTAAGAAGCACGAAAATCACATTTTTTTAGTAAACACCTACCATTCAGTGTTTGGAAAAAAAAGCTATAAAAACATGTAATTGTCAAAATTATTTCAAGGACATGAAAACATGCTGAGCAAATAGATCAAATTTTGGATCAGATTAGGAGCTATTTCATTGCAGGGAAACTACATATTTGGAAGTTCTTGAGTTTAAAATTCTTTGATCCCCAAATCCCATTGATTTTCTCCCTTTCCTTGTCATGCTTCTTCTGTTGCTTGCATGATTTTATGGTATTTAAATTCTCCCTAGAGAAGATCACAGGTTCATTCCGCTGCAGACTGTGCAAACACAGTGAATAAGCTGTTCTTCAGAAGACTCCAAAGGCTTACAATCAACATATATAGGTGTGTTGATATAACAAGATATAACAAAACTCAGTACATGAAACATTTACGAAGAGAAGAGTGATCTGGTCAAGGTCATCACAAAGATCAGTTGCAGAACCAGCAATATCATTCCAGACTCTGGACTGGGAATCAAGGCCCCTAGTCACAACTCTATAGTTGCTAGATCTCTTTATATAGAATTTGACTTATAACCACAAATGCAAATGTATCAAAATCATTTCCAGTCAATCGTATTCTCCTCTCTAAATCAGGAAGCTACTGCCATGCACTCAACAGCATCAGTATTAATTGGTCCCATTTCATATTCTTTTTGTCTGACCAATGCACCTTGACAATCTCTGATGGGTTTTTCAGATGCACACCATGGATTCTTAACTGATCACTTTTTCTCCCCAAAAAAGAAGTTCACTTTTTTTCAGACCTACTTTTACACTCTTCTAGTACCTAATTTCCAAACATACAATGAAAAGCTAATTCTTCTTAATCTTTTTTCACTGCCAGTAATTGCAGAAGCACCTAAACAGATGAGTTAATCTAAGCAATGTTTTTCTCCAAATACAATGTTATTTCATTGACTCTTTATAACCTTGTTTTATAACCTAAACAGTTTTTGTTTAATGATTTTAGTAAAAGTTTACAAATTCAGAAAAAACCTAAATATATTCTCTCCACACCAGAGGTCATATTCTGTCCCTGTAACTTGATCATATTACAGATAGTTGAGATTAATTTTCAGGGATTCAGCTAGTACAGAGAATGTAGCTTGTTTGCTGAAACAGAATGTTGAAACAACTGCTTGAATGCTCCTTGTCCTTTGAACTGACACTTTATTTTAGACTAATACTTTATTTCTAGGATTACATATCTATGTCCTTCATGGATTTTTTCCATTGAATGGAGACTGCCATTGCTCCAAAGTGTAGATGAGTTAAAAAGCCTGCTGTATGAGTACCAATTGCTGTTCTAAATGGTGTAGACAATAATCTGGAGTAATCAATATTCTCATGAAAGTTTTCATATTCATAAAAGTTCCAGTTGTAACTCAGGAAACCAGCAGCACATTTAGTGAATAAAATAGCCTTTTATGCCTTGTGAAGGGGCAATGTGGTAGGATTTTTTTGTTGTTGTCAACTCAATACTACAGGATATTTACAACTAAATCTATATTTATAGGTAATGTTTGTGCAGTAATCCATCATCTGCTACATTTTGTAAAGAGCTGAATTACACAAACAACATCATAAACCATGTCTACTTGCCTTTTCTCTGTGTTTATGCAATATTTACTGTCTCACTGTTTGGTGTATCCTAAAGCCAAATTTAATTGTGAGTTTGGTCAGATATATAAAACCACATAGGTTCTAAGAAGAGAATATTATAAAAATGCTCAGGTATTCTTTTAGAAACAGAAAAACTACATCTATTTTATTTGCTCCATATTTTAAATCAGGTAAAACCATTTTATCACTACTTATACTCCATATATTATTTACTACACATTGACCAAACCAACAAATCTAAATGACAGTACCCTTACTTTGTAGTGAGAGAAGTTCAAATATCTTCTTGTAGGTATTGTCTTCAAAGCTGTTATACCTATTGCATATAAGTACTCTGGCAGCCTTTGCTGAGGGTTTATCTTAATTTTAATTATTTTCCCTAGCTTATGGTTCTTGTTTCTCTAACCTTTCCAAATAACTAAGATCATTGTGTTGCTGTAGCACTCTGCTTGCCCTTAACTGCTCCTTCTCCATTTCTGTAATATCCTGTTTTATAATAGGGTGACCTGCACTGTGCTGTTTTCTTAATATGGACTCATTAGTCTCTTGGACTGTGCTAGGATAATTTCCTCAAATTTCTATTCAGTAATCATATCTGTACTTTTCCAACATATTGCTAGCTTTTACCTCTTTTTTCTGACTAATAAACATTCCACAGATTAATTCACATTTTTTTCCCAGCATTGTGAAAACCTTTGTTTTCTCAAGTATGGTAGTTTGGTTTAAGTCAGTGGCAGTGAAGGCCATCAGGATGATATTGATGGTCTCTTTCTTTCTCCCACTAGAAACCAAACATCCCTCCCTCTGTCTCCTATCTTTTCCCAAACTGCCCCTTTGTTCATGCTTTCTCCACATTCCCTGGAAATCTCTCTTATGCTGCGACTAAGGACTCCACAGTGAGTATTAAAAGGCAAAGATTGCCTTACTTAGAAGGTACTTGAATATGAGCACAGTGATGGGTACAAGAAGTGCAGAAGTTTGTGGGGTCCAAGGTCTTCTTTATAAGGAAGCAGAGGGGCAGCTGATGAAGATGAGAATACTGGGAGAGGGAGAAAGTGTGTTGCGGATGAACTTTAAGCATTTAAATTTTTCCTAAAGAAGATAGCAGGTGAGGACAGAAGATGTAATAAAATGAGGTCACTTGGTCAATGTTTACATCCAGCTGGGCAAAAAAAAGCCTCACAAATCTGAACCAGTTTCCTTAAACTGTGACCAACAAAATACTTACTCATCCTCACAGTGCTTACATTTTGAGCTTTACACCTGCTCGGACAGTTACCAAGTCACCAAAACTTTATTTAAATCATGCTTTTTACATATAACTTCTTAAAATGAGCTTAAATAGAGGAAAAAAACACAATCTCTTTTCACCTGGCAGTTTTTCTGTAATTGTATTTGAGTCTGAAAGGTGACACATTCTAACACAATCTGTTTTAGCAAATCAGGTTCTCCATAGACAATTAGGATGCTGAGGTCAAAACAAGACTGGTAAACTCCTAGTTGCAACAAGGTTTGACATATAAACTCTGAAAGTGACATCTAAGTATCAATATAAACAGGTTAGAAGGTATAAAATATTTGAAATTTTTGTATCAGAAATTCTGCATGTATTTTTGTGAGTCTCATATTTTAGAATTCAAACCAACATGGAAAAATAAATCCATCGACAGTATAGTTCCACTGTCCTTAGAGAGAAAGGTGTTATTTCTTCTACAAAGACCATTTTTGTGGTCTTTATGTTTCTTCTGTGAAGGGATTCCAAATTTCCATGGCGAAAACTGATCATGTTTTCCTTAAGAAAAACCCAATAAAAAATGACATCGAGATTTTAATATCATACACTGTGTTTTAATTTGACAAAAATTAGAGTAAGAGAACTTAAAAAAACCTCAGATCTGCAACAAGAAGTCAAAAATAAATAATTTGAAGCAATTTTTACTTCTTGCCCACAGTATCCCGTTTCACAGTAGAGCGGGAAAAAGTAGACTTTTCCCCAGGTCTACAGAAAAATGGGAAGATAAAACAGATATGCTGCACAAAAATCCAATTGTTAATGTTGGATGTCCAAGAGAACTCACAGTCCTTGTAGCCCAGTATCTACTAACACCGAAGTTGTGCTTCAGCAATTCCAATCTAGAAAAGCAGAGAGGCTGGACAGGATAAGTGCAACAAAAGTTAATTCTACAACAGGCCTGAGAGCTTGACCACCCTTCTACTTCAGAGACTCTGTTGGGCTCTGAGAAGGAGATTTGGAGTTAGATTTGGATCCCTGATTAAATATTATGAATTCCACTTTTTAAAGAAGAAAGCTGCAACATTTTTTAGGGTGGATCTTTAAGAGATTTATGACACAAGACCTGTTACATATTTTTGACTTGCTGGTTTCAGCTGCTAATTTTTCATGCTTTAGATTTGCATTTGGTTACATGTTCTTCAAGATGCATATTAAATCAAAATATTGTTATATAGCATCAAAATATTATTATGTAACTCACAGCAGATTGAATATGGGTAGTGCCAAGCAGATTATTCTGTGTAGCATTTTAGTATCAAACACTGGGGAATATCATCGTGAGAGAGAGATTGGATTGGGAATATCAATTTGTAATTACAAATTTTATTTAATTAAAAAAATTAAAACATATTAGCTATACCATTACTTTCTATAATTTTCAGAATCACAACAAAAATATATTAATGCATTACGCTATCTTATCTTCATATGTAGTGATTTGTTTAATAGCACTTTGCATAAATTAAAGGAAAGCAGGAGAATCTCTACAAGCACAAGGGAATTCACAAGGCAAAATGATAGGGATTCCTTTCATTTCCAACCGTACTATGCTATCCATAAAGAAAATGATGCCCATGCTCTTTATTTCTACTGACATAGGAATACTATCACAGAGAAGTGGTTCTATATGTTTTCAAGCAAGTGAGCTTGTGAATTAAACCCCAAAATTTATATTCCTTCTCAGTAATAAAAATAGGTGTTGGAATATTTTTTTTATAAAAGACTACATGTTACCTTTTTTATGTTTAGAATCCTTAGGTTCATAGTTTAAAAACATGAGTTAAAAACTGAGAGTTTTTATAGATAATTGGATGCACTTCTGTTTTTTTATGATGAAGGGATTTTATTGTGAGAAAAGAAATCGCACCTAATATAGATTAAGTTTTACAACTGAGAGATATTAAGCAACAACAGTGAGCCAACTGGGAGGAGGGTAAGATGTACATCCCATATTTTTCATACTTGTAAAACTGGAACTGTTAGCATGCAAAAAAATTTCTATAATAATGGTCCTTCTTGAGGTATTCATATTCTTCTTGCTTCTGCTTCTTTTTCCCAATGCCTTGTTGTTTTCTGCACCTGCTGGAGCATTTTTAGCCCTTCTACAGTTTTATTGCATCTTCAGAGGTGCATCCCATCTGAATTTGTCTAAATCTACTGTGCAGGAGAACACCAGTAAGGCCGTGCACCTACTTCACTCAGTTTGTGTCACTCTGTTGAAGGGTAGTCTGGATACAGAGCTCTACAGAAAACTATTAACACATCTGCTGTTTCTGCTGTGTGGTAGTCAATGAGCAACTAGTAAGATTTTTGGTTACAAGGGTTAATTAACTGTATGTAGAGAAAAAAAATCTGTGCTAAACTACTAGTTTAATATCTGGAGTGTTTGCTGTATCTCACTAATTTGGGAGGGCAAAATTCACTTCTCTTATAAGGGTCCTTGGACTTGCTCATGAAAAACTATAACCTCCATTTTTAAGAAATTAACCCCAATAAACCTTTCTTTTTCTAACTGTCTTCTTGGAAAGATGACCACCTCATTCATTTCATTCACTTCTCTTCATCTTACTGCTGAACTGGTTTCATTTTTCACCAGTGTCCATGAAAATTACTTAATGTTAAAAAACAGAAAAGAAAAACTCTTCGCCAATTCCATAGTTCATTTATATCTAAACCTTACATTGCAATAATCTAGCTTTTACAGAAAAAGACCCTTGAAGGCCTTCAGAGGTTAAATATCTGTATTTAGATCCTTATCTTCTTATCCCCCATCCATTGCACTTTGAGCACTGGTTATGATTTGCCCTCATGTAAGATCCTTGGCACCTTATTCATTTTTGCCTAATGTAGTTTTCTTCATTGTTCTGACTACACATTTTCCACTTCCTATTATAACTCAGACATCCATCCAGACAGAATTTGACGTGCAATGAATCAGCCAACTGAAAAGTACCTTACCTCATCACTTCTGATTGTCCGGGTTAACCTCGTGGCTAAAAGGGAAGATTGTGAAACCATGAGCCCATGGATAACACTGCTTTATCTGGTAGCAGATATAATATACTCTACACACATAAACTAATCTGGGTTTATTTAGTAGTCTACCTGTGTATTGATGTGAGCTAGAAAACATGTAAAAGGTTTCATTTTTAATAAGAGAATGGACTGGCCAGTGAACCATAGACATTTTAGGTGCACTAGCCCTTCATCAAACTTATTGCAGAAGCTGTGGCCATGATGAAAAAAGGCCGATGCCTCAAAGGGATTTCTGTACTGTACATAAAAGACAACGAACATTTGCTGTTCCCTCACAAGTCCCATTCCTGTCTCTCCTTACCCTCGCTATTCTCATGCGAGCTAATGTTAACTTTGCTCAGGCTTTCTCTGGATATACGTGTCTGAGCTACTTCAAGGATTTTTTGCATATGTCTCCTTGTAAAAGCTTTGATAAATATAATCCCTTTTCCCCTGCTTTCCGAATATAACATGCCTCTTCCTGGCACCAGTTTGAGCAGTAGTCTGACACCATTTCAAATTGCCATTGGTAATATCTATTTTCTGGGATGTATGTTAAATATTCCTAGTACAAAAGAGTCTACTCTTGACTTGGATCTTCTAAGCTGTACTGTACAACAAACAACATAAACAAGCCACAGCTTTCAACAGAAATAAAGCATTGACCCAGAAAAACATTGACTATTTGTGGTAAAAAAATGCAAGCATTTTTTAAACACAGGGAAAAATAACTTATTTGTCTCACCTATTACTTTCACTAAATTTTACATTGAATGGAAAATGAATGTACATTAAAATTTTAAATAATGCTATTGGTTCAATGTGGCCAAACTCACAGGGAAGTATACTGTCTCCCAGGGGCTTGGATAAGGAACATTACTGGAAAACCCTCCAGTCTAGTAAGGCCCTCTGATTACTATCTGCTATTGGTTTTTCAAACTGGCAGTGACAAAATAACAAAGAGAAGTCCAAGGGCAATCAAAAGAGACTCCAGGGCCCTTGGACAATTGGTAGAGGGATCAGGAGCACAATTGAGCACTCCTCAATCCTTCTGGTAACAAAAAATAGTAATGATAAGAATAGGTAGATCTACCAAGTCAATGAGAAGCTCCAAGGTTGGTGTAACTGGAAAAATGTTGGGGTTTTTGACCACGGCATGACCTACTCAAGACCTGGTCAATTGGCACCTGACAGGTTGCACCTTTCTCAGAGGGGAAAAAGAGTTTTAGCGCAGGAACCAGTGGGGCTTGTTGAGAGGGCTTTAAACTAGTTTGGAATGGTGAAAGGGGCAAAACCAGGCTCACCAGTGATGAGCAATGGGATGATGTGCCAAAACTTTAGAAAAACAACACTCATCGGATCCCTCAATCTGCTTCTAGAGGTGTTGGCTACAATGTACACCTGAAATATTTCTGCACTAATGCACACAACATGAGGAGCAAACAAGAGGAGCTCAAAGTTTTGACTCAGTGCCAGAGCTTTAACATCACTGGCACAAGTGAAACCTGGTGAGATGAGACCTGTGACTGGAGTGCCCTGTTAGATGCTTAAAGCCTCTTCAGGAGGGACTGGTAGGGCAGAAGAGGCTGAGGGGTGACACTGTATGTAATAGAAGGGTTAGAATGTATGGAGCTCACAGTTGGCAGTGGCACAGTTGAGAGCCTCTGGGTAAGAATCAAAGGGCAAACAAATAATGCAGATGTCATTGTGGCAGTCTGCTACAGACCTCTCAGCCAGGACGATGGCAACGACAAATTATTCTTTGAGGAACTAAAGGACACTTCCAAAACAACTGCCATTGTCCTTATGAATGAAGGACCAGTTTGGGAAAAGATAGGAGACAGAGGGAGGGATGTTTCGTTTCTAGTGGGAGAAAGAAAGAGACCATCAATATCATCCTGATGGCCTTCACTTCCACTACCCCACTGCCACTGGGGGGCATCAGGCAAAGCATCACCAGCTGGTTGAGGGAGGTGTCTGTCCTGCTCTGCTCTGCACCCATGCAGCCTCAGCTTGAATATTGTGTGCAGTGTTAGGTACCACGATATAAGGAAGATATTAAACTCTGATAGAGTGTCCAAAGGAGGGCAGATGGTGAAGATGGTGAAGGGTCTTGAGGGGAAGCTGCATGAGGATCACCTAAGGTCACTTGATTCTGTTCAGCTTGAAGAAGAGGAGACTGAGGGGAGACCTTATTGCAGTCTTCCTCTTGAGGGGAAGAGGACGGACAGACACTGATCTCTTCTCTGTGGTGACTAGTGACAGAACCCGAGGCAATGGCCTGAAGTTGTGTCAGGGGAGGTTTGGGTTAGATATTTGAAAAAGGTTTTTCACCCAGAGGGTGGTTGGGCACTGGAACAGACTCCCCAAGGAAGTGGTCACAGCACCAAGCCTGACAGAGTTCAAGAAGCATTTGGACAATACTCTTGGGCACATGGTGTGACTCTTGGGGTTGGGCTAAGAGTTGGAGCTGATAATCCTTGTGGATCCCTTCCAGCTCGGCATATTCTGTGGTTCTGTGAAATGTTAACTATTTACTGACAAGTGAGTATCACAGAAATTGCCATTTTTTATTTCACACTTGCATGAAGTGGCATTTCTCTGTGAATAAAAGAGAGTAACGTGCCTTGGAGATATTTTGTTACTTTTGTCAAATCTTTTAATAATAAGTAAAAATATTTTCTGCTAGAAAACTCAACAGATGAGGCCTAAAACACTCTGTTAGACAAAAAACTTCTATTGAAAGGGGAAGGAAGTGGAAACAGTAAGTGTATTGTTTAAAGATAGCTTGGTAATACTATTTTCTCAACATATATTTCCCAGAAAATAAATGGCATTAATGAATATTGTTGTTTCAGTATGGAGCATTGTTAATGAATATATTATAAATTCATATATAATAATATCATGTGCCCATAAGCTGTTCATATTCAGCAACCTGTTTAAAATGCATGAACCAATCTTAGGTCAGCTATCGAAAGGTAAAAACTCCCTGTGTTCATGACACTTGATTTTAGGCATGCTCTATTAGCATGCAGGTAGATGGATATTGTAAACAGTTTCTTTTAGATAAAAAAAGGTACACTATAGAGGTTTCAAGCTGTCAAGCTGCAAAACTACACATTAATGTCAACAAGAATCAATGTGTTGGAGAAAGGGGAATTTTGGTTTCAACCACACCTGCCTTTTAAAGAAGTAGCCTTGAAACTCCTGAACAAGCATCTAATTGTTTTCACTGACAGTTGTACTTACTTATACCACCATGTATATAAAGATCTTAGGGGTGAAATTCAGAGCTTATTTGAATTGATGGCTAAACGGTATTTGAAGCTAAGAGAGCAAGAGTTCTGCTTTGTCTTTTCTTCTATGTTCTGCAAAAGTCTGATTGAACTTCACCTCTTTCGTGGTTCTACTGGGTTCACTGGTACGCTGAAGAATCCCATTCTTCCAACAACACTTTATAAAACAAGAAGTAAACCAGCAGTTTTCAGTTATAAGGATATGTACTGGGGGAATATCTGAGAAATAAAGAAGGACCACATGCACATACTATGTAGAGGTTTGAGCACAATTTTTACCTTGGGGGTGATGATCTCTCATGATAAACTCATGCTGCAGTTGAAAGGCAGACACAAGAGCGGCATGTGTCACATTAGCCCTCGCATTCTCTGCCTTATTTGGTTGATTTGCAGCCATCTTGATGGCTGCCACTTTCTTGGCTAATGAGACACCAAATATTTTCCAGAAAAGGAAAATCCCATTCCAGAGCTCCTCCCTCTGCTACACCAATAGTTGTACAAGTCTGGTCTAAGCGATAGCTGTAGGACAGCTTTAAAAATGCAGTGTGGTTACCAAAGTGACATCATAGGTCTTGAAAGCACCTTATCTTACTTAGTCTAGTAAATATCAGAAATTAAACCACTACAATCAAAGTTTCTTGCTTTTTTAACATGACTTTAAAAAAATTACATTCACGGAACTCCAGAAAATTAATTAATTTGTGCTATTTTAAGTGCTTTTCATTACAAACAAGAATATAAAAATTAAACTTGGTGTTTTTCTGATAAAAATACTATAGCAGAATAATAAAATAGAAAATTAATAAAGAGAATGGTGGTCACAGTTTAAAGTTTTAAAACAACAGGAGTAAAATAAAACCTAATTCTGTTCCAAGCACTTGTTAGTGAAAAGTGCAAAAATGAAAGACATATAAAAAAAATCTGGTGTATTTTTTACAGAAAGAAAATACTTAGTGGCCAGCTAACAGGAGGAGTGGAGCTTACCATTGTAAGAGAGGCATTTCAGGATCCTGGGGAATGTCCTTCACACAGAGGCCTATTCTACTGAGCAGAAGAAAAATGTTGTTGTAAAGATGGCCCTCTAAGAAAACTCTGCTATGCACACTTCCAAAACTAAGTTTTGGTTCTAGAAGGATTAGAAAGACCGATTGTAAGCATCACAATGGGTGAAAGTGTGTAAATGTAGCCTGGAGGAGGAAATTAGCTGTTTCCCTGGAAGGTTTTGGAGGAAAAGCTTTAATTTTCTGGAACTGAATGTTTGAAGTGGTGTTCAGGTGTTCAGTTTACACTTCTATATGCATACTTTGAATAATGTTCTCTTTCATAATAGTAGCAAATTCAGACTTATTTTTTAACCTGGGAATCTCATTAGCATTTTAACATGTTCCATTTGATGTTTTCTTTTTCCATAAGTGACTTCTTTGTTGTTATTGAAGTTGCCCAACAAAACTACAAGTGTATCCATTTTTTGTCATTACAATTCCTGCTTGAGTCAAAAACAAAGCATCAGAAGAAAATAGTGGAAACTGTGTTTTAGCTCAGTCATGAGTGACCAAGGTCAGTATTTACAGATATTTGAGGCCATTTGGAAAAATGAGTAAAATCTCAAAACCCAGCAGGAATTACTCCCGACTTGCACATAAGAATTTAGGAGAATGTCTATACAGACAGGTGTATATAAGCTTGAGCATCTCTTCCCATGCTCTAAGCTGTTCAAATGGGAGCCAACTCAAGGCTGGTGGCCATTGTAATGTAACTGGGTTTGCTTGCCACCGTGTTTGATGTAACATGCCCTGTCTTCCGGCATATGGAGGTGGTCCTAACCAGCCCCCCAGCAGGGCATGTTACCTTGCACACAGTGCCTTACTGACTCAGTTGCAGAGTTTCTAGACTAGAGAAGTTTTGCCACTAAGGTTCCTCTCTATTAATAAACTTGTAAGTTATGTGTGAAATATTTGTAGAGGCCTGCCTTTAGTATTTTAGTCTGCTTATCCTTTTCTTCTTAGAAACCCCACCACAGTGCAACAGTAACTGGTGTTCTGTAGCGTGATTTGCTATGAATACAGCTTTGGCAGCATGTTTGCTTGTCCAAACCATTTGCATATCTTCAGATCCCAAAGCCTGAAGTGACACGGTAGAGGAAAGGAAAGCTTGTAGAGTCCCCAGTGGTCTTCAGTTGAAATAAGACAACAAGCTGCTTGGACAGATGTTGCACACATTTCTTCCTCGCAGATTGATCAGAACTCGAGTAAGTGGTTTGTGCCTTCTCCAGACCCACAACACAGTCAAGCATGTTTGCACATTTTGCAGGACACCAGAGAACTGTTAAGGTAGTTATTGGTTCTGCTGAAACACTTTCTGTTAACAGCTTCTAGTTTCATGCTATGGGCAATAGGACACAATGTGTTTTCAGTGGTGGTTTATTAGACTCTTAATTCACCTCCTGGCTGATCTCATCAGCACAGGGTTGTTCACCTTTAGGTCACATTACTGGCTCACCAGGATTTTGTTTATTTGTGTTTTTTGCCAGTGGGAGATGGTTGGGTGCAATACTTGGGTATTTGTTTAAGTTTTTTAGGATGAGATACTGCCCACATAACATTATATTCAACCATTAATCTTAATACTGGCAATTCCTGACACAAACCACAACAATACCACCTTACTTTCTAAACTGATTAACAAGTGACACGTTTCCCTGTTTTCCACTGTTGTCTGCTGTGGGTAAAGGTAAATTTCTTTCATCATCTTGGGAAAAAAATATTAAATCAAAATAGTTCAGAAACGGCTTTGCTAAATGAAAAAGAGAATGTATGATAAAAAATTATGTTCTTTATTAGTTTCTGCACGAAATCCTACAAAGGCAAAGAAGAATGCCAAAAATTCTTGAAGTCCTGTAGAAATAGGTTTCTAATGCATTGGTTCTGGAAGAAAAATACAAAAATCTGTTGGATCATTGTTCATTTTTTGACACTGATTTGTAATCAAATTTTTTCTTTACCTTTTCATATTAGAAACATATATATCTGCAAACATATGAAATACTGGTCTAGTTTTGAGGTAATGATGTCACTAATCTATATTTAGCAATTGATAGATGTTATATAGTATAATAAACACAAAGTCTGAAGTCATTATCTGGTCTTATCTCTCATTAGAAGTCCTACTGGCCTTAGAGGTAAAGTAGATTACTCTCCTTTCTGTCAAAGTAATTTACTAAGAAATTTTCTACTTCATCCTTGCAGTTTTTCCATCT